>NW_021136080.1:0-806 GCF_004193835.3 Ostrinia furnacalis | reverse complement strand
ACTCAATATTTTATTGCATCCATTATGTTCTTAAAATTAGAACATTATGGGCCATTTAATTTATAAACTGCATGTATTTTATTTGTGACCTAAGTGTATGATATGTTTATTTTATTTTTAAGCTTGTAAGCGCTTTGGACCTGCTCTGTAAGCTTACAAGTGTTTTGCATTAATAAATAAATAAATTTCTATTCGGCAAGGAGTTCGACTTAATTACTGATCATAAACCCTTGGAGGTTTTGTTTGGAGTGAAGTCGAAACCTTGTGCTAGGATAGAGAGGTGGGTACTGCGGCTACAGGCGTATCGGTACAACATCATATACAAGCCTGGAAAGACGAACATCGCTGACCCATTATCAAGATTGTGCATAATCTCAGATTGCAAAAAGACTACTGACGACGAACATGTCAACCAGATTGTAGAAAATGCTAAACCATGCGCGATTTCTATGGCCGAAATTAAAATGCATTCAGAACAAGATCCGGAAATACGCAAAGTGAAGCAAGGTATCTACGACAAGAACTGGGAAGATAATGTCAAAGGATATAACCGTACCGCGCGGGAATAACTTGACATGTCATTTTTGCGTACTTTTCAGGGGAGCGATTTTAAAGTTTAGAGTTCTCTGGTAAATCGGAATTAATGATAATCTGGGGGCACGGCAGTGCCCCCACCAAGTCGAGCAAAAAAGCGGCACGGCCGTACCATCCTTTTCTCGAAGCAATTCAGGCCATTTTCGACCGCCTGTAACTTCGTTGTGGATAAAACTAGATGGCTGAATTTTCATTAGCTATGCAGGCATTGT
>NW_021136078.1:0-1682 GCF_004193835.3 Ostrinia furnacalis | reverse complement strand
ATAGTAAATATTTTTCATAAATAAGCTTTTGATGCTGTAAATAGAATAAAATAAAACATAAATTCTTTCAAACCCATCAACTTATTACTTTACTCAATTTAAAGATTAAAAACTTGTCGCGGGATTTACTAGTGTAAAAAATACATTAATTACGTAACTTGATTTTGCTAAAAGTCTGATCTGAGAAAAAATCAAATAGGTAAATTATACATTATAGTTCCAAAATACTGGACTGTCCTGTCGATGACATTGACAGTGGGGCGCCACCGTCAATACCGGATCGCTGGTTCAGATTTTTGCCATGTTGGAAACCATATAGTTGAACGATGGTAGCGCCCCCCTGTCATTGAGTTTGGTGGGACAGTTCAGCGTGGGTCATCTATATTTCTTTATTATTATGTATGATGTACTGTCTTAGGTACGATACAACTACGGATTAAGATCGTTTAGTCGACGCAGCGTTGAAATTGTACAGATAAATGCAGTTTGCGCACTCACTACGCGACGTCAAGCAATAAAAACCTAAAATTCGAACGCCAACTTTTTGCTACAACGCTCTTAAAGGTTTTAAACCTTTGTTTGTCACCTGTCATCCGCTTTGCAATGGAGGGAAGTCGAACCTTAATTTCGAACTCCTCCTATGTTCTTCTGATTAATTTCGTTGCGGGTCCAATGACAGTTTAACTTTCCCCCGGGACAAACTTGACCTTCATTGGTTGGGTTTTTGTGGCGGTCAAGCTGTAGATCCTGGCTACACAGGAGTTGCAGTGGTGGGAACGAGAGGTGGGAATAGTCCCTTATGTGCATGTGGATTGAGTCAATCTTAACAAAAGTCGAGGAAGGTTTAGTTAAAATATGTTAAATTAAGCATTGCGGTGAAGTATAAAAAATTGTTAAACCTGAGATAAAAATGTTATTATAATCACGCCATCGAAGCCGCAGGCAAAAACTAGTACCTACCTACTAATATATTGTTGAATAATTAATAAAATTATGTTACATGCTAACGCCATCGTGAATGAAAGTAGACGTGCGTGCATCTTGAGTTATTCAAATTTATTTGCATATCCTACAACCTACAAGACTCTGGTTAACTAGATCAATACACACACTAGCTTTTGCCCGCGGCTTCACCCGCGTGAAATTTAGTTTGTCACAGATCGTCACAAATTATAGCCTACTAGCTGACCCGGCGAACTTTGTTCCGCCTTAATGGCAATAAATAAGCAGACTTTTTTTAATTTCGAACGGGATAAAAAGTATCCTATGTCCTTCAGTCTCCTGGCTCTAAACTACCTCCCTGACAATTTTCAGCTAAATCGATTCAGCCGTTCTTGAGTTATAAGTGGAGTAACTAACACGACTTTCTTTTATATATCGCACCCTTAATAATATAGGGGCACAACTCAAAATTTTTGGTTTTTTACTTTTTGTACTAGAGAGGCACATTTTCGTCAGTTCTACAAGATGGCTTTCACAGAAATCGAAAACAATGATCAGATAACAGAGTTCTACATTTTGTGCCCCTTCCATACTGTCGTCTATCTTCCCGCTAGAAGGGCTGAATCAGAGACATGCCGATATTTGTCGAATCCGGCCCCCGCGACTGTGGTCCAATTTGGAGTTGTGCCTTTGTGTGACAAACTTCAGTAAGTGTTAGTGAGCTAAGACTAATTAATTCT
>NW_021136077.1:0-1618 GCF_004193835.3 Ostrinia furnacalis | reverse complement strand
GTTGTTGTCACAGATATGGATAGATGCAGCATGTGTCAAAAATTGTATGAAGCCGAGCGTGCCACTTTTTAAACGTCATTAGTGTCATTTTAGCGAATTTTAGTGATTGCCGCAACGTAAAAGTAATCGTATCATCGTACTGCATTCGCATAGTCATCGAAAGATATCGTGTGACTCGATTCGAAAATTTATTAATTCCGATAATACTGATATTTTGTTAAATTTATAGCTAGTCTGACTGTGGATTAAAATAATTTTGTAGCGGTAAACGTTATTCTATATTATTAATTTTCTTATTAATTTGCAAATAATATTTTTGTTGTGCCTAATGTTTATGAAAGTAATGATCTTTATTCCATTATGTTAAATAGTACTACTAGTAATTCATACTTAATTCCATACTTTTAAATATCCTAGTAAGTACCTGACCTAGTTTCATAAAATAAAGACTATTAACTCAAGCTTTTTATTTTTAATAAATGTAAAAATGCGTGGTTTTGCCAATACGTTTTGTTTCATAAAGTTAAGTCAGGTACCTAGTTTTGAAGTTATTTCTAAACGACAAAATTCAGGGTGGTAAAAAACGTTCGAAGTAAAATGAAACACAAAAGATTTTTCTTCATAATTATATTATAAGTAAGTACAAAGAATAAGTATTGTGCTTTAGATGAGCCCTATAAAATAATCAAAACAAATCAAAAAAAGGTAATGGCAAAATTATAGAACTTCCTTAGGCAAATGCCTCTACTCTATCTATTTGAAAAAGTCTGGCACTAGGGGTTTCCCGGAGGCCCGATACAAAACCAAAAACATCTTTATTTTCCTCTTTAAATAAATTAATTCTTACTGTTAATTGTGAAAAATATAAAACGTTAAAATAGCGGTATCGTTATAGCCAATGAGATGCTGTCATAGTGACATTGACAATACGTCAATGTCACACGAGAATCAAACGTCAGAATAGAGGGACGCGCGGAGACGACTCCGCGCGCTTTTGTGCTAAGTGATGAAATGTATCTAAAATAAGGCAATATAATGTGAAAGATGAGTATCCAGTGTTTTATTTATGAGAATAGATCGACCGGCCTCTAATATTACAAATCGTCAAATCTCATTATTTTTTTCACCCTACCAGCGTTTCAATACAAAAACTTGTCTGGTGTATGAATACACGGATCAGTGTGTGTTATAATGTTATGAGTAAGTACGGTTCCATTCATCCAACCATGGTTTTAACTCTTAAGAGTACATCGCAGGATATGTATTAAAAACAATGCTACTTTATACTTCTTCTACTGCTACTTTATTCTAATTAATTATTTGTTACTTGTGTTGTTAATTACAATTCTCAATCCGTAAAATTAAATCATTTCTTCTTTCTACCGTGTTCGTACTACTGTCCTCGTAAAATCATCGTATCCGATTGTTGTAATCGGATTACATGAACATCACTCGACCATGTATGTCCATTTGGACATATCGGAATGGCACGCTTTGACGATCAACTTGCTGTATCTACTCTAATCCATATCTGTGGTTCATTCATATCATTTGTCATTTCCCACAGATTCCACCACAGATATGGATTAGAGTAGATACAGCAAGTTGATCGTCAAAG
>NW_021136076.1:0-502 GCF_004193835.3 Ostrinia furnacalis | reverse complement strand
TGAGTGTCATAAATGCGAAACTTTGCTTTCGCATAACTTCGGAACTAAATGACCTACAGACTTGAAATTTTGGATTTTAAGTATGTGATTATAGCTTACTAGATGACGAAAATTTCAGCGTTCTGGTCTTATCCAGAGGTTCTCAAATAGAGGCCTGAAAATGCGGCGAAATGGTTCCAGTAAAGGATGGTACGGCAGTGTTTGCTTCGCGCTCGACTTGGCGGGGGCACTGCCGTGCCCCCAGATTGTCGTTTTATTACTTTTACCTACCCCTACTCTCTTCATTTCACTCAGAAAAAAAAGTACGTAGATCTACGTATTTTCTATATGGAAATTGTACCATTTCTACGTAATTTTCTAATCTGTCCTACGACTTTTTCAAAATTCGAGTTGGCAACACTGTCAACGACCTTTAAAATGGACAACGAATCAGAATGGTTTTAATAACATAACCTTAACCTTAGTGAACCTTACGATATAATAAACGAAATCAACGAAATCG
>NW_021136074.1:0-1198 GCF_004193835.3 Ostrinia furnacalis | reverse complement strand
CCTACCGCCTTGTAATACGGCTCACATTGGCTGCGGCTCAAGCACGACAAGGTACGCGGAAATAGATTCTACTGCCTCGCAATACAGCTCACATTGCTACGGCGGTACAAAGGCTGCGGCGAACGTTCGGCGCGATGCGGCGTGTTCCCCGGCAACTACGTGGCGCCCGCCAAGCACTCGCCGCGCCTCAAGCACGACAAGGTACAAGGAAATGGATCTTACGGCCTCGCAACATGGTTGCGGCGAGCGCTCGATGTGATGCGGCGTGTTCCCGTGATAGTTTAGTGATTTAATTAAAGATCTGAGGAATCCATTACTAAAGTCCGGTCGCCAAGCAGCTAGAATTTCGTCCAATGACCCCAAGCTAACCATCCCTATCACTTGAGTGTAATTATATTGCTGTCACGCTCGCACACTTATGCCTTGATCACACGTACCGAGCAAACGGGCGTGCTCTCAGCCGAGTACTCGGTGTGTATGAACATTACGCCGAGTGCTCGGCCGGTCGCTCGAGTATGTGACTCGCTCACCCAACTGTCTCGACCGAGTAAACATTTTACTGTTTCGCCCGTTTACTCGGTACGTGTGATCAAGGCTTCACTGCGGCCGTTCGTAGCACAGTCGCGATAGTAATATAATTACATTCGAGTGATAAGGATGGGTAGCTTGGGGTCATTGGACGAAATTCTAGCTGCTCGGCGACTGGACTTTACGTATTTGAATTGTGCTAAAGTTCTAACTAAGAATGTTGTCTGCAGAGCACGGCGTCTCCTGTGACAGCAGTCGCTAAGCCGACGCAGGCGCCGCCGCCCAGCAGCAGCCTGGCGCCGCCGGACGCGCCGCCCAGGGCGCAGTCCCCGCCCAACGCCAACGGTACGTATTTAAGTTAACATACCTACCTTCTTTCAAAGTAATAGTAATGAGGGCTATCGTTTTAGCGTTCACCAGTTAGCGCCACTGTAGAGTAAGGTCCTGTCAATCGCCAGGGGTGCCAACTCTTAAGTATAAAAACGATAGCCCTCATTATAGTCTGATTTTTAATTCCACGGAATTTTGACATTTCAGAAGTGTTGCCAACATTGAAACATTTCCACTAAGAATGGAGAGCATTTTCACAAATTAAAAAATAAACCTTTCTTGAATTTAAGGTTTCAATTGAAAAACTAAGACTTAAAAATGTACTGATCATTTCTAAATG
>NW_021136073.1:0-945 GCF_004193835.3 Ostrinia furnacalis | reverse complement strand
GGCAGCGGGGCGGGAGCGGCGGCGCCGCTGGAGCGGGGCGGGCAACGCAGACCCGTTCTCGAAACAAGCGGACAGCTCGCGCGGCGCTTTAGCGGCGAAGTGTTGTGTTCGGTTTTGTGTTGTCGAGATATTTGTTTTTATTCGCAAAAGAAATGTCTGAATTACGGCGACAATTTTATTTCGATTCAAATTTATTCCCAACGCTCGATTTATTGTGGGCAAAAGAAGGAGTGCGCTGCCCGCTCGTTGCCCGCTCCCTCGCCGCTGCCCGCTCGTTGCCCGCTGCCGCGCCGCTGTTTTCGAGAACCGGTCTATTTGATTTTACGCATAAGATCCTACCGCTCCCGCGCCGCCGCCGCCGCCGCCCCGCTGCCCGCTAAGTTCGAGGCTGAGGCCTAAGCGCTGATTTGGGCGAGTCAGCCACGCCAAAGTTATTTGACTTGGTATAGTTATACCAAGTCGCTACTGTTCATTTTTCAAGTTTTCATAGACATTACATGACACTACTCTATAGTTATACAGGGTGTTTCTTGTAAGGTGTCAAGCCGAAGGCAGGTGATAAGTGAGGACTAGACCTATCGATTTCACCCCCATGTATGTTCTACGATTTTTCGTAGTTTAGAAGTTATCGTTAATTTTGTGACTTTTTCAAATTTTATGACCTAGTGGCTTAATTTTTTTTTTATCTTTTTTTTGGGTTGACTTTTCTCAGATTTCTTTTTTTTGACAGATTCCCTATTAGTTGCAGATATTTGAAAAAAATAATCACCTTCCTATCTTTGATGCAAGATACAACATTTTTGCTAGAAACATAAAAAATATGCTTTTAGCAGAACATTCTAAAATTTTCAACTGAAATGTATGAGAAAAAAAAAGAATTTCCATAGGTTCAAAATAATTTTAAAAACTGCGCAGTTTTCTAAACTTTCATAATAACACAAAAAA